>NW_023505478.1:0-1000 GCF_004664715.2 Peromyscus leucopus | reverse complement strand
CAGCAACGTCTTGTGTTTTCACCCAGTCATTCAGTCTTGTGTAGACAGTAGATAAACAACAAACAGAGAGAGAGAGAGGACCCCCCCACCCACCCACCCTGATCTCCTTTCAGAGCCTGCTGTGGCAATGCGGACCAACTCCAGTAAGTGGCAAAGAAGCTTCCAGAACATTCAGGGGTAGAACTGGCTCTGTGATTTGGAGGATTGGCTAAGATAGGAAATGCATCTGGGTGTGGACAGAATGGCTCATTTCTTAGTTAATCCCTTAAATAAACTGTCCATCATATCCCTAGATTCTTGCTGTAGCCACAACTGGTGAGAAGGTCCAACTGTGCTGTCCATCCAGCCTGATCATCTTTGGTTTTCTTTTGTACTAATGCTGCCTTTTCTGTATTAATGGAGTATCATCTGACTCCAGGGTATCATCTGTGAGGATGAGTGTGTGCTAATGTGTGTACATCTGCATGTGTGTGTGCACATATGTACGGAGGCCAGTAAACAACCTTGGTACCATTCCCTGTTTTTGTGGTTTTTTGTTGTTGTTTTGTTTTCTTTTGTTTTTTGAGGCAGCCTCTTACTAAACCTGAAGCTAGGTGAGCTGGCTAATAAATCTCAGCCATTCATCATTTCTGCCTTCCCTGTGCTTGGATCACACCCCACCATAGTCAGCTTTTTGTTTTAGTTTTTGTTTGTTTTTAATGTGGGTCCAGGTTTCAAACTTGGGTCTTCATGCTTTCACAGCCATCACTTTTTCAACTGAGCCATCTCTCCCAGCTCCCATGGTACCTTCTTTCACGGTCACTTCTCGGGGGTCCAAATGTGTGGTATCCTGACACGAGGTAGCTGTGGGGACTACATTTAGAGTTCTAGAGATGGCAGGAAACACCGTTTCAAGCCAGTCATTAGGACTAGCTTAGGGAACACTGTCATTGACAGTCATGTTCTTCCTTTCCTTTGAAATGAGGACCCCCACATCTACCCTCAGGTTCAATGGCAGGTG
>NW_023505477.1:0-32000 GCF_004664715.2 Peromyscus leucopus | reverse complement strand
GTAAACATTTACCCTCCTTATCCTCACACACCTCTCCTCCTGCCTTCCTCTCAGCTAGAGTGCCCTTTCTTCTTTTCCGTCAACTTGTCCCGAGCTCCACATGGAGAGAAAACATGTCCTATCTGTCTGTTTATATGTGGCTCAGAGCAGCTGCCACAGTGACCCCTAGTTCCAGCATTGTCCTGAAAACAGCACTCTTTGGTAACTGAATAGTACTCCATCCCATCTTCCTATAATAATTATAACTGTGTGTATGTATATACGTATGGATGTATACATTTTCTCTACCCATTCATCATTGACAGCACCTAGGCTGATTGCGTATCCTGCTGTGATAATGCCTCAATGAGCACAGTGAGCAGACATCTGCACCCTGTGCTGACTTTAGCTTCCTTTACATATAAATTCAACAACAATAAGGCTTGATCCTACAGTAATTCTGTTTTTAGTTCTTTGAAGAACTTCTATGCTGATTTCCGCGGTGGCTGAACTAATTCATGTTCCTACCATAGGTGTAGAAGGATTCATTTCCCCCAAATCCCCACCAGCATTTGTGATTTTGTGGTTTCGGTGATGGCTATTCTGATCGCCTTGAGACAAAATCTAGCGTGGTTTTTATATGCATTTTCATCATGGCTAAGGGTGTTGGGGGTTTTGGTGGTAGTGGTGGTGGTTTTGTTTGTTCAGTTTGGTTTGGTTTGGTTTGGTTTTTCAAGACATGGTTTCTCTACATTGCCCTGGCGGTCCAGGAATGCAGAGATCCACCTGCCTCTGCCTCCTGAGTGCTGGGGTTAAAGAAAGGCGTGTGTCACCCCGCCTGGCTCAGGATGTTGATTTTTGTTTCATGCCATTTGTATGTTTTCTTTGGGGAACCATCTGCTCAGTTTATTTACCCATTTATTGAATAACTGACTTAATCTCTTGGTGCTCAAGGATTTTTTTTATTCCTCTGTATGTTCTAGGTATTAATCTTGTGGAATATGCAGCTAGTAAAGATATTTTTCTGATTCTGTAGCCTTGTCTCTTCGCTTGGTTGTTTCCTTTGCTGTAAAAAGTTTTCTAATTTCACAAAATCCCACTTGTCAGTTTTGGATATAGCTTCTGAGCTACTGGAGTCCTATTCAGAAAGTCGTACCTACACCACCTATCTTGAAGTTTTTGTCCCTACATTCTCCTCCAGGAATTTCAAGGCCTGCACTAAGCCCTTGGGTCCGTTCTGAGTTGATTTCTGCACATGGGGAGAGATGGTGGTCTAGTTTCCACGCAGACACACTGTTTTCTTTTAACCACTAGTCAGACACTGTCTTTTCCCCCAGGAATGTGTTTGGCAACCTGTGGTGGTATTGTGTTCCCCAAAATATTGTGCACCCTAATAAACTTATCTGGGGTCAGAGACAGAACAGCCACTAGATACAAAGGCTAGAAAATGATGGTACTCACACCTTTAATCCTAGCATTCCAGAGGTAGAAATCCCTCTGGATCTCTGTGAGTTCAAGACCACATTGGAAACAGCCAGGCATAGTGACACACGCCTTTAATTCCAGGGAGTGGTGGTAGAAAGCAGAAAGGTATATAGGGCGTGAGGACCAGAAACTAGAAGCATTTGGCTGATTAAGCTTTCAGATTTTGAGCAGCACAGTTCAGCTGAGAGCCATTCGGATATGAGGACACAGAGACTTCCAGTCTGAGGAAACAAGATCAACTGAGAAGTTGGCCAGATGAGGTTAGCTGTGGCTTGTTCTGTCTCTCTGATCTTCCAGAATTCACCCCAATACCTGGTCCGGGTTTGATTTTATTAATAAGAACTTTTAAGATTCATGCTACAGCCCCCTGCTGAGAATCAGTCAGAGAGATGTGTTTGCGTTGCGTTGCTTCTGGATGCTCACCTCCATGCCCTCCTGTGCATGTCTGCCTTTGTGGACTAAGTTTCGAGTACTAAGTTTTGAGTACCAAGTTTCAAGTACTAAGCAAGCTGTTCTCCATGAGGTGCTTGCTTTGTGTCGTGTGTTGATGGTTCGGTTAGCTCTTTGTTCTCATCACATTCGTTTTGGCTATTAGAGAATTTTAAGCTTATTTTCTAGATCTGTGAGAAATGCAATTGTATTTTGATGGGGACTGCGTTGAGTTTACAGATTGTTTTCCAGTGACATTCTCATTTTAACAGTATTGGTCCTGCTGATCCATGGACACGAGCTATCCTTTCGTCCTCCACTCTCCTCACTGATGAATAAGTTTTTCACCACCTTGGCTAAGCTTATGCCCAAGTGCTTTTTTTCCTTTGTAAGATGCTTGAGGTTGGGACTGTCTTCCTGGTTTCTTTCTCAGCAACTTTATTATTGGTCAATTATTCATTGTTTTATGAATAACTAGGTATAACCAGGCATGGTAGTAAATAAACCCTGTAATCCCAGCGCTCAGATGTAGCGGCAGGGGGATTGTTGCAAGTCTAGAAGCCAGCCCAATCGACACAGTGATTTACAAATCAGACAGGCATATATAGTGAGGCCAAGGAGTCCAGTGGTATTAACAAACAAGAATGAAAAGAAAAGCCCCGTGCAAAAAACAAAACCAAGTTTATTGCTCTGTTTGGCATAGACAACCACAACTGAGGTTTCTCAGCTCAGTGAGAGCAGCGAGTGTGGCGCGCTAGTGCAGCCTTTTTACTGGGAGAAGACAATAGCAGAGAAATATGAAAGGAATAATCAGCATGAGTTTAGAGGCAGTTGAGATGTGTGTGAGACACCAACACTATAATATTAGACAGGCATCCAGAAGCAGGCTAAGAGACAAATATGAGCAAGGGAGCTTCATCTCTGCCACAGATGTGAACTGCAGAGTCCCAAGAATAGCCAAGTTACCATGGAAACAAAGAAAACAAGTATGTAAAGAACCACGATGACAAGCTCTTCATGGTTAGTTGCTATTTCCACAGTGTATATAATGTGAAAAATAAGCAACCTAGCTACTCAACAATAGGAATAGGTTGAGTAAACACACACACACACACAACACACACACACACACACACACACACACACACACACACACACACGAATACAGACAATGGCTTATAAGATTGAAGATCTTTATGCATGATCAGAAATGAGAGGGCCAGGTTATATTAATTTTTTCAAACACATGTAGAATCATGTTGCATGGTACCTTTTTGATGGAAAATGTCAGAAGTAAGAATATATAACATAGTTTCTTTTATTTCCATAAAATGAAACAGTAGAAGAGTAAAGAAGAAACTAATAAAAAATGACCACCTGCAGGCCTAGAGGAGAACAGGAGAGATGGAGTCAAGGCTAGAACAGCTCATTGTGCATCACATACATTGTTCTAATTTTCAACCAAGGAAGTGTTAAATCCTCAGGGTATGAACTTAGGAAAATAAGGCAGTGAGAATGCACAGCCATGTGTCTGGTGGGAGAGAGTTAAGAAGCATGTGTTTCCAGAGAGGAACAGGAGACAGCAGAGAAAATTGCCCATCCTGTAAGAGCTTGAATTAGAAGAGGTGGAGTCAGAATTTACAGGCAAAGATGGATGCTCCTGGGCCCCTTTGGCACATCCATCTGGTCAGTCCCCCACAGTCCTTATTCTGTCCTCTCCTGAACCTTCGGCGCACGTTCCCACTTTGGGTCATACTATTGTTCTACCAAAGTGGGCATCCTTCCTGCCATTCCCCACCCACAGGACACTTCCATCACCCAAACCCCACTGCCCAAGACACCACAGAAGTCCCAGAGCTGAGCAAGCCCCAGTCCCTCCCTTAAAAGGTTAGGGTTGATGGCAGCACGTCTTCTAAAAACAACTTCCCCGGCAGGTGACATTTACTCTAGGAACACATCACCAGGTAAGACATTCCCTCTCATCAAGCCAGAAGGAAGCAAAGGGCAGAGCCAGCCCACTCTTCTGAGCCTCCAGGCGCTGGTCATGGGCATTGGTTGATTTCTTCAATCCATATCTCTTTATCCATGGGCTTAGTCACACTCCTTTATTCTTGTACCTCTAATGGTACACAACTGTCCAAATAAGACCTGTGAATATAGGCACGATCATCCTCATTGTATGGAGAAAGAAGAGGAAGAAAATTACAGAAGTCTTTGGCTCATCAAGGTTCTATTCTATTCTTTCTTTCTATCTTTTCAAATTATCCAAGCAGGCCTTGAACTGGAGTTCTTCCTTTTCTTTCTGAGTCGCTGGAATTACAGGTGTGCCCCACCAGGCTCCCTGCTTAGGGAGTACGATTAGCTTCATGAGCCTTATAAAGAGAAATAATAACTTGCTCTGAGAGGATTGCAAGGCTCTTTCCTTGAAAAAGAATCTTGATGATCGAAAGGCTTCTGGATTTTTCAAAAGCTCATTCAGTTAGCACACATATTTTCTTGTGTGTGGAGGCCAGAGGACAACCTCAGCTGCCATTCCTCAAGGGCTCTCCACCTTGTATTTTGGAACAGAGTTGCTCATTGCCCAATTAGGCTATCTGGGTGGCTGGCAAGCCCCAAGGATCTGTCTGTCTCCACCTCTCTCATGCCGGGATTACAAGCATGTGCCATCATATATGACTCTTTATGTATGAGTTCTGAGATCAAGCTCAGGTCTTCAGATTCTCCATGCACATGGTACACATGCACATGGTACACACACACACACACACACACACACACACACACACACACACGCAGGCAAACACTCACATGCATAAAATAAAATAAATACAAAGAGTCACGTGGCCCATGACATGACCAAGCTCTGCACTCTTCCCATAGCTGTCATATGTGTCCTGTCTGTAGATGGCTCCCACCTGCACCCACTCTGGTAAGTTATGGCCATAGCCTCTCCCATGTCTTAATTCATTCTCCTAAGCTGGATTTAGAAAAATCACTTGTCATCCTTGAAGATTCAAAGCCAATTCTTCTTTCCTAAGGTTTTCTCTCCACCACTTTTGCCCAGGCCACAGTCACAGTTCCATTCCTCACACCCCCATCCCTGATTCATTCTTGGGGGTGACCGCACCTATTGCAATGCATGAACTCAGAGGCAACTGAAGAGACTGGAGGAGCCATCCACAGTGTTGGAGGCCCTGCACTAAACTGTAGGCTGTTTCGTCTCCATGCATCGAGGCCTGACATCGATCCCCTACTGTGTGACGACCCTCGTAGCCGTGATTCACTGCCTAGACAGGGCCCTGAACACTGGAGCGTTTTCATTCCTATTAGGCTCTGGCGTTGCACTTACATTCCATTGAAACTTGGCCAGAAGTCACAGAAAGCTTGAGCTGTGCTTTTTCCCCCATCTAGAGGCACTATGAACTGGATGAAGGGTTACCTGTGCTCTTAGTGTTCATTATCCTACAAGGACGAGCAAAAGCAGGTGAACTTAGGTATGCAAGCTTAGCTAGCGTCTAGAGTCAGGAAGGCTGTAGAGAAAGGGTTTGGTTCAAGACAGGAGGCTAAATGAATTAAAAGTAGGAAAGTGGCAATACCCCGTGGCCTGGGTATTGCTTAGAGGGAAGAGAGGGCGGGGATGGGGAGACAAGAGGCCATGGGGAAAAAATTTTCTTTCGTCCTTCAAAGGAGAAAAACCAGAGATGGACTTAGTACTTCGTTGTATGAACGAGCATAGGAGAAGAGGATGTCAAGTGCCAGGGTTCAAACCCACCCCTGCCCACATAGTTTGGGGCAGGTAATTTAGCCTTTCATTCCTGTTTCTACTCTGAAATTCTAATCTATTAGTATCCTTCTTTGGAAAAGTTAAATGAGATAATAATATAGGATAAAAGTTCTGGGGCACAGAGTGGCCACACAGTCACTACTAGGTTCTGTTTCACTTCAACCACGGTAACAACATGGTAGTCTGGTACACAGCTGATCTGCTCTAATTGGGGTATAGGCTGTGCCTTGTAAATTCTAGCCAGTCCACATTATTCACGTTAATTTATTATCCAGCTGTGATACCTTGGAGAATGAAATAAAGAACCACTAGTGTTCCTTTGCTGTGATAAAAATATCCTGACAAAAAGCAACTTAGGAGGGAGTTGGTTTCAGCTCACAATTCTGGGTTAAAGCCCATCATTGTCAGGAACTTCAAACAACCTGGTTGGCTTTGTTAACTTATTATAACCTAGACTCATTTAGGGAGAGAGTCTCAGTGACTCTCCACAGTCAAGGGCAGAAGAAATGAACACATTCTGCTAACTTGCTTGCCTACTGTGTGCAGCTAGAATTCTTCACTCTTCTCTAGTTCAGGACTCCTGCCTAGGGAATGGTGTCACTCACAGTGGACTGGGTCTTCCCTCCTACACCAATTCAGTTCATTTAGAAAATCCTCCAAGGCATGCTCACAGGCTGACCCAATGTAGACAATCCCTCACTGAGACTCTCTCCCTAAATGAGTCTAGATTATAATAAGTTAACAAAGCCAACCAGGATAATTAGCTACTAAGCCAAGGTGGCATAGATATATTGAGACTACCTAGGGAAAACTAGGAAGAGAGAATGAGAAACTGGTGTAGACATGCCTGAGATCTCATTGTCAGTGACCACAAAGAGTATTCATCTATTTGGTCTGTTGGGATTCGATTCCTACCCTGCAATGCTCATCAGAATCACCAACGGCATTAGAAGAAAAAATCTAGGCCTTGCCTCAGATGTTAGATCAGAATCTGTGGACATGAGTGAGCGTGTGTGTGTGTGTGTGTGTTCAAAGCCAATTTTAACACAAAGCCAAAGCTGTGCTCACTGATGAGCTATGAAATTCCAATTTTTGTGGCTTCTCTCAGCTGTTAATGTCAGACAATAAGAATAAATTAAATTTCCATCAGCTCTTATCATTGCAATTATTTTTCATAACTCGTTTCATTTGGACTCTACCATAGCCGTTCTTCCGTTCTGCCAAGTAAACACATAGAGGTGGTCTGTGTCACTCTGGAGCTAGACCCAGATTTTCAGTGTAGAGATTTCTACTTTATATGGTCATTTGTTGATTAAACATCGATAACGTGGCAAGGTGATTCCAAACAGTTGCCCATGCAACCCATGGCGATGTGGATTTCAGTCACCAGGCAGATGCTGCTGTGCCATCTACCACTCATCAGCTTTCCGTTTCTGGATTTGGACACAAGAGGAGCCACACAGTAAATGCCTCTTTTTCTCATTCACTCACCACAGTGATATTGAGATGCAGCATGTGAGGCATGTAGCTTGTTCTTTCTTTATTCTGGAAATGTGTATGTGTGCATAGAGAATAATTTTCAGTGAGCATGTATGTGTGTTTCCAATTTGGTGCTTTTACAAATAATGTTTGAACATGCAAGCAGGAGCCTTTGTGTGGCTATGTATCTTTATTTCCTTAACCGTCAAGGAGAGAAACCACTGGATCGGAGGAGAGGCCATGTGGTGTGTGTTTAGCTTTTTAAGAAATCACGTTTTTTACTCTCTTGCAAAGTGAAGGCAATGTTAGTAGTATGATGTTGGGATTGTTAATTCCCATGTCCCCGATGACTAAAGATGCCATGCTTGTGTGGAACTGAAAAGTGGGGGTGTACTAAAGGCTTGGTTCCAGTTTGGGGGTGCTATAGGAATCTGGCAGAAACCTTTAAGTGGTGAGGCCTAAGAGAGGTTTTAGGTCTTGGGAGGTTGTGCTCTTAGTGGGATTTGTGGGATGCTGGCCTCGTCCTCTTTCCCTGTGTCTAGCATCTGCTGTGAGGTAAACAGGCTTCCTCCACCACACACTCCCTTGGGGATAGGCTTTGCTACCACGAGGCCAGTTTGTCATACTGTTGTTAGCTACTTCTTCTGTTGGTGGGATAAAATAGCATCACCAAGGCAATTCAAGGAAGAGTTTGTTTGGGTTTGCAGTTCCAGAGGATTGAGGGTCCCTCGTGGCAGGGAGCACTGTGGCAAGAGCAGGAAGCTGAGGGCGCACATCTTAAATCACAGCATGAAGCCGAGACAACAAACTAGAGGTAGCTGGATTCTTTCAACTCTCAGAGCTCACTTCCAGTGACAGACTTCCTCCAACAAAGCCACACCTCCTCAACCTTCCCAAACAGCACTGCCAACAGGACCAAGGTGGTGGTACACCTAAGCCTATGGGGTTTTTTGGTTTTTCGAGACAGGGTTTTCTCTGTGTAGCTTTGCGCCTTTCCTGGAACTCACTTTGGTAGCCCAGGCTGGCCTTGAACTCACAGAGATCCACCTGCCTCTGTCTCCCAAGGGCTGGGATTAAAGGTGTGTGCCACCACCGCCCAGCATGGGGAACATTCTTATCCAAACCATTCCACAAACCCAAACTTCCCAAACCGTGAGCCAAAGTGCACCTCTCTTCTTTTTAAGTTGATTGGATAGTATCTCCAATACTCTGTTAGAGGAAAAGAAAGCTGATGAACAGATGATGCTAAGCATATTTTCATGTACCTTTAAACCAGTTGTGTATCTTCCCTTCTGTGGGTCTATTCACGTTGCTTTTCTATTCTCTGGATCGGCACTTTTATTATTGAGTAGTCACCCCATGCAGGCCTTCTAGACACAAATTCCATAAGATGTTGGCAACGCCTGCCATCTCTCCATGTTTTGTTTTATCTGTTCATTTTTAATGCTCTGTTATCAAGCGGGATGATCTAGTTCAGTGGTTGTTGGTTTTTATGTCCTGTGAAAATTCTTCGAATCTAAGACCACAAAGAGCTTTCCCTATCTTCTTGTAAACGGCTTTGTCTTCAGGGGCCTGGAGGGGCAGCACAGCAGTTGTGAGCCCTGACTGCTCTTGACAAGGACTCAAGTTCGGTTCCAATGTCAGCTTGGCAGTTCACAACCCTCTATGACTCCAGTTACAAGAAATCTAAGACTTCTTTCTGGCTCTGAGGGCACCAGATATGCAATGGTACACATACACACATTCTGGCAAACACCCATATATAAAGTAAAAACAAGCTTTACAATGAAGAAAGTTGTGTAGCCTAAACCTTTAAGTTCACAAATCCATTGTCAAGTTCATGTTTGTTGTACAACATAAAGGAACAAATAAATGGTCATCTTTTTATTATGATGCCCAGTTTCTCTTTCCCATGCATTGAAAACACTTTTCTTCCACCACTGACTTGCTTTTATACCTTTGTTGAAAACCCAGTTTGGCTACCTTTGTGCAGTCTGCTCCTTGAGTCCGATCTCTTCTGTCCACCCATTCCCCATCCTCTCATTAACACATACAGCTTTAATGTCTACATCATCTTCATAAATCATGAAGTTGGTACAACTCCGCCAACATTGTCATTTTTTATTGGCAATCCTAGACCATTTGCATGTCCATATAAATTGATCAATTGAGGGTTTTTTTAAATCGTCTTGAGTAGGTTTTGAAGAGTTGCCTATTCAAAGAATGTGCTCATGTACATTATTGGATTTGTTAGAAAATCATCCAAAATATTCAGTTACTGTCTATGTCTTCAGGAGTGATTCAAGAGATTACACACGTGTGGACACACTAAAAGGGAAACAGAACAGAGTAGAAACTTCATCCCATAATCTAGACTTAGCTGAGACCCCAGAAAAGTATCTCTTAGGAGTCTAAGAACATTGGCAAAGCTGAAGGTCCAGTCTTCAACAGATTCTTTGGTTCCCTTGCAGTTATTGCCTCTTCCTCACACAGCCCCATGCTCAGCTCAGTTCAGGAGGACCCATCTTCAGATTGCTGGTGCATCATGCAGATCTTCTCCTCCCCAACCCTTGCCTTGTGCGTTTCATCCATCTATGCATCCCTGAATAACAAACTCTGCTTCTTCTACCCAAAGTATGCTTCTGTCCAAGCTCCTCCCTTCTGGTGTGGCAGATGCAAAATGAGAGAGAGAGAGAGAGAGAGAGAGAGAGAGAGAGAGAGAGAGAGAGAGAGAGAGAGAGCACTTTGAGCTCATTTCAAGTTGTGCATTTTCTCCTCTGGAGCTCAAAACCCTAAAAGCTGAAAACAAGGGCAAGTTTGTGCAGTGTCCAATTCTATCCGTTATTTTTAACATCAGGAAGGTATGTCACCACCCGTGACTGTACCATGGCTGGGGCCCAGCACTGAACTTCTGAGCTGCTTCCTACATCACACAGATAACTCATAGAAACTTTCAGCTAATTAAATTTGAACTCTATTATTGAAATTTGTACACAGAGAGCTCTGTGCAGGAGTTGGAGAGCAATAGTCATAATGTCTCTTGGGAAGCTCTCTCTGGATGGGGGAGCAGAAAGGGGATTAGCAAACTGGCGTGTGCTGATACACACAAACTAGGAAGTTCAAAGTACCTCTGGGAGCACAGACAGAGGGTTTGTCTGGGATTGATGTGGGTATGTTTTAGAAAGTTCTTTCAGACCGTCTCCCTCCCCCACATCTGAAGAATGGTAACCTACATAATCTCCCAAATACCCTTTGTGTGAACTTTAATAATCTTATAAATTGTATTTTCTCCAGGTAGCATCCAGCTCATTTTTCATTAGGTTCCAGAGACTCAAACAAGCCTGCTTTCACAGCACATACATTAAATGGCATGTCAAGATAACAGAGTTATTATCTCTGCCTGGGAAAAACAGTTTGGAGATGAAAAACATGCTATGAGTAAAAGGTAAATGAGAGGGAGCAGGAGGCGGGGAGGAGCCGTCGCTCCTGGCTTCTGTGAGCAGAGAACGCACATGCGAATCTGCCGACTGCGTTCTCAGCCTTGCCCGCACTGTGCTCTTCTCACCTCAAGGAAGAAAACTGCTTTTTCTGAATGGGAGAAGTTCAAACACTCTCCCAAACTGACCCCAGGAGGTATCTCAGTAGGAAAAGGTACTTGCCACTAACCTGAAGACCTGAGTTTGATCCCTGGACCGATAGGTTAGAAGGCTAGAACCAGTTTTCACTAGTTGTTCTTTGAACGCCACACTTGAGCTGTGACACCAACACCAGCAAACACACACACACACACACATTCACAAACACACACACACACTCAAACTAAATACAGAACTACAAACAATTTGAAAAATAAAATTTGCTCATCCAGCTGGCTGGACACTTGGGTATTGTTAGAAGAATGTCCACTGTTCAGAAGGATGACAAGGTTCAACGAGAGAGGAAGGCAGACACCAGAGGCTAATGGGGGTGAATATGGGCAAAGCACAATAATTTACATGCATGAAAAAGCCACAAGGAAGCCCGCTGGAAATTTTAATTTTAAAAAGTTATTTAAGACTCATCTGTCTGTTGGGGCAAACAGCAACCATCTGATTCTTTTGAATCAAACAGCGAGCTTGATAACTTGAAGAGGTCTCTGTCTCTCCTGCTTCAGCATCAGGACCCCAGACCCAGGGAGTGCTTGAGTGAGGATCACCAATAGACTTATTTATTTATTTATTATGACTTGACTTCTTTTTCTTTGAAATTTCTCTGGAATTCTTCTCAACAAATGGACAATGGTTTTCAGACATTACTGGGCCCCGGCTGCAGCCTAGGATCACACAGGACCTCAAGGAGGTTTTTGTCTTTGTAGATTCTATCTTCCAATATGTACCATATTGGAAATTAAAACTGAGAAAAATTTTAATTGAAAATAACAAAAACAAACCCAACAGCAATAATAACAGCACCAATAATAAGCCTATATGTGAGAAGATAATGATATATTTTTGTGAGAAGAAACTGTTTTCCAAATTCAAAAATGGGGGTGAAACAAACAACAAACAGAACTGGAGAAGAAGCTCGGAGGTTAAGTACACCTGCTACTCTTCCAGGAAGCACAAGTTTAGTTCCAGCACCCACATCTGGATGCTCTCAGAACATCCAGGGACTGACTCCTTTAGGTCTCCAAAGGTACCTGCACACATCTCTCACACACATAGATAGATAGATAGATAGATAGATAGATAGATAGATAGATAGAATATAAAATCTTCAAAAATTTTTTATATTAAAAAGATATTAATAATGATTACCAAAATATTCTAGCTCTGGATTCTGTCTTTATTTCTTAGCTGAAAGAATCTCTAAGAGACATTGCTCATCGGCTCTTTGAAGTGTAGACACTACACACAAAGCAAGATTAATGCTGAACCTTTGCTTATTTATCTCATCTCTCAATAATTAGGTGGTTAATTAATGTCCTTCAGAGACAATCGGTAAGAGTTTCTTTTCTCTCGCAATCATTAGGAACTTATGGAATTAACGTCGCTAATCCTATTACCATTATTCATCCTCTGTAAATCCTTCCTGATTCTCACACTGTCTCACTTCTAGCCAATGGCGACTTTATAGATGAGTTTTAAGGCCTCATGACATGGTCATGCCATCTCTCATGGCTGCCTTCACTGTGGCCAGTCTGGCCTCAGGTGTTCGACACAGACAGCTGCTTCCTCAAAGTGGGTTGGTTCTTCTCAGAAGGTGGAGTGCCATCTGATGACGTGTTCATTGCAACTACACTGAGAATTGTTTCTAGGTACTTTTAGAAGCCAAATTTAGGAAATGAGTTTTTCTTTTAATATAAATATATCATCGAGGTAGGGGCAGCAAGATGACTCAGGAGGTAGAGGCACTTGTATGCTGCCCTGATGACCTGAGTTCAATCCCGGATCCTACAAGGTGTCACAAGAGAGTTGACACACAAGAGTCGTCCTCTGGTCCCCAAATCCTTGCCTTGGCACACCTGCCCCTGCATGCACACGTGCGCACACAAACACACACAATATTATTAAATTTAGATACACCATGTTTCCAAGTAACAAATTATCAGTATATAGTTCAGAAAGAACATTTTTATTTGTTTCCAGTTTTCTTCTTTCACTACACTGATTTAACCTTCTAGAATATTATTAATTGGCTATCATTTTAAAGATCTGTTTTCTGTTTGTAACAATGGAGACAGAAGAATCCCCCTTTACAATAAGAGATAATTCCTGCTGAGTTGTCAGTTAACTGTGGTCTCTGGGTCAGTTCTGGACCAGTCCTCCCCTTTTTGCATGACCCATGAGTTAAGAATGATTTTTGCATTTTTAAATGACTGGGGGGGGGGGGAATCAAAAGAATCTACATCATGACAGCCTGTCTAAAGTTTGGATTTTAGTTTCTACACATAAAGTTTTATTGGCTCACATGTTCATTTGCATCCCTACAACTGTTTGCACACGCAATGGCAGAGCTAAGCAGCCAGATCTAGGGTTTACAAAAATCAGAAATAGTCCTGTCTGGCCCTTCACACAAAAACATTTGCCAGGTTCTGCCCTGCTCTGTCTTGTTGTGTTTCAGTAAACAGATAAATACATTCATGAATTAAGTTTATTATATAATTAAAACGTCATATAACGTTATATTGCATAACCTTGTCTTCTTCCTGATGCCGTTTGGGGATGTTTCTCTTTTGGTGGTTAAAGACAGTTGATATTTCTCATTTCCTTTGCTTTGATTTGGAAATGTTTCTGACTTTGGCATCAGAATTCTGCTGTCTTTAAAAGTGATCACTTTTCATCTGCTTTATTCACTATAACAAAGAATTGGAATCAACCTAGTTGTCCATCAACAGATGAATGGACAATAAAATTGTGTGTGTATGTGTGTGTGTGTGTGTGTGTGTGTGTGTGTGTGTGTGTGTGTGTACATATATGAATGAATGCTATTCAGCTCTAAAGAAAAATGTAATCACAAAAATTTCAAGAAAATGAACGGACTTAGAATATAAAGTTATTAAGTGATATCACACAATCTTAGAAAGAAAAAGATCCTGCATGTATGCCTAATACGCAGAATCGAGCTAATAATGTGCAAATAGGTACAGTATAATATGTGAGGGCAAGGCCAAGAAAGGCTAACTATTAGGGGATAAACAAAGACTGAATGCGAGAAATAACTGTGAAGTATAAAAGAAGACATAAAGTTAACTGTTTTTTAGTTCTAACTCCAGCATAGACTTTTTGTTTGTGATGGTGGATTAGAGTATAAAAGATACGTTCAACAGTGAGAGTGTAAAACCCAATGTGACGTTCCACAGCTTCCATTGCAAACAAACTCTTCTAACTCTGTAGAAGTTCATTGAGTTGTGTCGTCTACGAGTCGACTGATTTCCACGTGGACTGTTGCTGTTGGCTGTTGAAGCTGTTGTTTTACAACATTTTTTAATAACAAAGTTTTAAAATTTTAAAAATAAAAAGTGATCAGGGAAACTTTGGACCTTTAAGGTCTTTGGAAATATTTTTATGGCATCAGTATTAATAAACAGTTTGGACCCAGCACTTGCTGGGGGTAAATTCTGGTCATTTCCATTATTTAAAAGTTTTATATCTCCTTGAATAAAACTGTACAAATATCTACAAAATTACCCCAAATCTTTAAGATTAGTTCCAGTTTTCTCCCAAAGTTGCCTTTATCCTCTAACCATTTTGAAAAGCGTCTTTTCTCGATGTTGGTAAGCACCCTGCTTTCCCTCACGTTCAGGCAGGCTTCTCAGGAACTCTCTGATCTGGGGATCATGGTGACTTGGAACTCACTCTAAAGGGAATGACAATGAATCAACCTAAATCTGTGCAGTGATTTTCTGCTTTCTAATCACAGACTTTATTTTGACTTCTGTGGTTTAATTTTGGGTCTCTTCAAGCTGCTAAGGCCCAGTGGGCTCTCTCTTGTGTCTTCCCTGGCTGCACACAGGAGACGAACAACATTCTGTGGAGTCCAGCTGTGGCTTCTTCTTGTCAGTGCCAACATCTACAGCTTTTCCTGTCACTGCAAATCTGCTTTCAAATGCTTCACTGAAGGGTTCTAATTTTTATATGTGTGTGCATATGTGTGAGTATGTGTGTGTGAACGTTATGTTAGTATGCGTGTCATAGTATGCCTGTAAAGGTCAAAGACAAGTTTTTAAGGGTCAGTTCTCTCCTTCAACATGTGGGTCCTGAAACTGAACTCAAGTCGTCAGGCTTGGTGGCAAGTGCCTTTACACACAGAGACAAAATCTTGCCTGGCCATATCATTTGCAACTTTTATTTTCAACTGAAAATTGTAGTGGATATTTTTTTAATGTATATTTTAGACAGTGACATTGAGTGCAGATTTCAATTTTTTCTAATAATTTTTAATTACACATACATTATTTGCTATCATTAAGTACATAAAAATTTGACAACTGTAGCTCCAATTGGTAAGTGTCATTTCTTGATTTTGAAAATTAGTTGTTGCTGTGAGGACCTTGAAGCCTGCATTGAGTACACATCATACTTCCCTGTGACTGCAATTATTTTGTTTTGTTTGTTTTATTTTGTTTCTTCTTCTTTTTATTATTATTATTATTTTATTTTATTTTACAATATACTAGTTCAGTTTCTACATAACAGCCACAGATCCCTCTGCTCTCCCCCCAATCCCCCCCCCTTCTCCTCCAGAGCAACCCTCCCCCAGAGAGGATGAGATCGACCTGATAGACTCAGTCCAGGCAGGTTCAGTCCCCTCCTCCAGATTGAAGCCACAAGCGTCCCTGCATAAGTCCCAGGTTTCAAACAGCCACTCATGCAATGAGCCCAGACCTGGTACCCTGGTGATACAACAACTGCCTAGATGCTCCCTCAACAGATTCTCCAGATGTCCTATTCAGAGGGGCCTGATCAGTTGGGGGCCCTCAGCCTTTGGTTCATAGTTATGTGTTCCATTCGTTGGCTATGTGTCCCTGCTGCTTATCCAATTGGTTTCAACAATTCGCTCACATAAAACCCTCCTCTTTCTCGCTAATATTGACTCCCGGCGCTCCACACCGGGCCTAGCCATGGATCCTGCATCCAGATTTCCTCAGTCCTTGGATGGTTTCTGGCACAACTATTAGGGTGTTTGGCCATCCATCACCAGAGTAGGTCAGTCCCGGCTGTCTCTCGGCCATTGCCAGCAGTCTTTGTGGAGGTATCTTTGTGGATTTCTGTGGGCCTCTTTAGCACTTTGTTTCTTCCTTTCTCATGTGGTCTTCATTTACCATGGTCTCCTATTCCTTGTTCTCCCTCTCTGTTCTTGATCCAGCTAGGATCTCCCGCTCTTTCCCTCCACCCTCGCCCTTCATTGCTTCCCACTCATGTCCAGGTTATTCATGTAGATCTCAGCCATTTCTCCATCATTGGGTGATCCTCATGTGGCTCAGCCATTAAAGGCTAGGCTCACAACCAAAAATATAAGGGTTTTTTTTTGTTTTTTGAGACAGGGGTTCTCTGTGTAGTCTTGGTGCCTGTCCTCAATCTCACTCTATAGACCAGGCTGGCCTTGAACTCACAGAGATCTGCCAGGTTCTGCCTCCTGAGTGCTGGGATTAAAGGTGTGCACCACCACCACCCAGCAACTGCAATTATTTTCATTCTGGCACAAATGTATATAGATGTGCTCTGTTCAAAGAAAAAATTTTAAATATGGGTTCAAACACTTAGAAAAATATATATCATGTGATTCATAAATCCTTTTCTAAGAATGTATCTTGAGAAAACACACAAAAGAATGCTCCTCCAAATCCAGCCAATATATATGTACATATATATTCACTTTTGGTTATTTATAATGTACAGAACTTAGAAAGAAGCAAAACATTCAAATTAGCAAAGTAGATAAATAAATTTCATTTGACTCATATGATGAAACACTATGTCATGAAAATTGTTTTCTGAAACAAAAATAAATAGAAGAATGTTGGTGGTTTTAAAATAAAGAAAGGCTGTCACAAAAGCATGTGTGCTAGAAATACAATCCCAGTTGTTTACTATGTGCTCTTGTAACCAGAATTTAGGTTGGGGTGTCACACGGAGGCCAGTGCTCTGGGATGAGTGTTGAGAGGAAGGAATGATGTTTGCGTCTTGAGAGAGGAGAGAGGTTCAAAACCCCCCCCAGCTCAGATCAGAGGACAGAAGACAAGCAGGCTGTAAGGTGGCAGTCAGGGTCTTCCTCATTCAGGGTGTGTGTATCCTTTTTCACAATGGACTCAACCCCACCCACCCCCTCAAAGGAGGGGTGGCAGTTCCTCTACTTCATTTTGGAAAACTTGTGCTTTTTTCTGTCAGTTAAACCGTCCATCAAGTCTCAGAGCCAGAGCCCAGGAAGACGATTTCCCAAAGATATTCTGGGTAAAAATAAATAAAGATTTAACTATGAACGCCGTAGACCCCTTTGGTGAGACTTTCCTTTAGAACTTCAAATTCTTGGCAAAGGGAATGGGGAGAGGCAGCCAAGGTATGGAAGGACCTAAGGAAGGGAAGGGAAAGACAGTCTTGGGGAAGGGCCCACCACATTCATGTTTCTAGACTATAGCACCGATTGGCTTTGGTTTACCGTGTGCATGTCTACATACACACACTTACACAAATGTGAGTATGTGAGTATCCCTTGCATAAAGTAGGCGCACAGTGGGGGGCACACCAATTATGAATTAATTTAACGGATTGCACATATTTGGCATTTGCAACTCAAACACAACCATTTTTAAGCACAGCTATAATAACCCCTTTTCAGATGGTTTTGGTGCCAAGATACAGGCAAACTCATTCTCAAAGGAAAGCCACTACACATTTCTATATGAGAAGTTTCTAGAAGTATCTAAATCACTGATTCAACCTGCTTTGCTTTTGCTGTCTAAGTCGGGACCTGGTTTTTGCTGATGAAGGTTCATCCACAGGCACTCAGTAGCACACAGCATGGAGAGAGAGTGGACGTGGTCATGCAGGCCTCAGCAAGTGTGAGGGCTACAGAGCAGGGCTGAAGCCAGGCAGTGTAGCCCAGAACTCAATGGTTATTTGTTCTCTGGAAAATTACAAAATAGCTCTGTCTCATTTTCCTCACCTACAAAATGGGGATAAGCTATATGCAACTTCTACAGTCGAGCTGAGACAACTCAGTAACACAGAGCAAGCACCCAGCACAGTTGTATGAACATACCTGCTGAATTGCACTGCTGTTACAGTTATTGTCGGTAGACAACACCACAAACCAATATGCTAAAAACTCCTACACACACACACACACACACACACACACACACACACACACACATACACACAAACCTCAACACATGTTTTATTCAGGAATAAACATTTATTAAACAAATATACTATACCAAGTACAATTTCTTTCTAAAAGAAATTTATGTAGAGAGAGAAAAAGACGTTGAAGAAGTCATCACACACATTTTCAGAGAACAGCAAATGTGTTAAATGCTGTAATGGAAGAGCCTAGGCTGTCTTTACAATGCTTACCAAGACAACTGGAGTCTGGAGTCATGTGACTGGGTACAGGGGAACAGAGGTCCTTTCCAGAGGAAAGTGGAATGAATGTAAGCTAAGTTCTCAGCAGGAAATGGGAGCTTACATTACAAAGGGGATGGAGATGTGTAACACAAATTGCTAAACGGTCTTATTAATTAAAAAAAAAAAACAGAGCCAGATATTGGGGTAAATTTGAAAGATCAGAGAGACAGAACAAGCCACACCTCCACAGCTGATCCTGTTTCCTCAGACTGAAAGCCTCGGAGTTCTCATCCGAATGGATCTCAGTTGAATTACTTAAACGCCTAAGAGTTTAAAAGCCTCTAGTTCCTGGTCCTCAAGCCTTATATACCTTTTTGCTTCCTGCCATCACTTCCTGGGATTAAAAGAGTGTGTCCTTCGCAAGCCAAGACATGAGATCTCAAGTGCTGGGATTACAGGTGTGTGCCACCACACACCTGGCTCTGTTTCCTAGTGTGGCCTTGAACTCACAGAGAGCCGGATGGATCTCTGCCTCCCGAATGCCAGGATTAAAGGTGTGTGCTACCATTGCCTGACTTCTATGTTTATATAGTGGCTGGCTTTTTCTCCGATCCTCAGATAAGCTTTATTAGGGTATACAATATTTTGGGGGACACAATATATCACCACAGAGAGTGCAGAGAATACTCCATATAATATCGTGACAGAAGGTCCTAAGGAAAAGAAGCATTCATGAATCAGAGTGGCCAGAGCAAGATCAGAGCAACCTGGGAAGGAAATCCCAGGAAGGAAAAAGAAACAACGATCCTGGTAGATCATGTTAACAATTCTAGATTTCACCTCAGCGTCCACAACATGTTTATGGTAGATTAGCAGAAATGTTACCAAGTTGGAATTATAACTTTAAGATGATCCTTGGGAAAGGGGACAGTGATAAAACACACAGAAGTCCTATGAGAAGGCTCTTGCAGGGGACAAGTGTTATGACTTGCCTTAGAATGGATAGACACTTGGGCATTGTTAGGCTTGTCATCTACTGGGGATGACCAGAAGAAGATGTCAGAATTGATTCTGTGGAGCTTTTCATTTGCTGTGGCAAACACCTGAGATAAACAATTTCAACAAAGGAAGATTTGCTTTGGCTCGTGTTTTGAGAGGTGTTTCTTCCATCATTCCAGGAAGAGATGGGTAGAGTGTTCACTAACAGCATCCAAGAGGAGGGCTAACTAACTTCTCTCTTTCTCCTCTCCTACTCCATCCAGACCCCCACCAGCCTATAGCCATTCCACCCACATTTAGGGCAGGTCCTTCCTTTTTAACTTATCTCTAGAAATGTCCTCACAAGGCCTAAGTGAAGATGTGACTTACCCATCTCCCAGGCGCTTCTAAAGCTAACCAAATTGAAAACCAAGATCAGCCATCACTATGTCCTACTTTTTGTGACAAATGAGTTGCTATCCTTATAAAGTGGGAAGCCCTAGAAGACAAGCAGAGTCACATGTGCCACTTTGGACTTAGATGTCCAAGGAGACATCTAAGTGGAAATGTATATGAAGTTGTGAGTTCAAGCAATAAGGACCAGGCCCCACACTTGAAAGCTAAATGCCAGCTGCAGACAGTCGTCTCAAAAGTGCCCATGTTTCTCGAGTAGGTTTCCTGAGAGATCTCAAATAATTAGAGGACGTTTCCCCCATTGCAAATGAAAGTTTTAGTGTATTAATTAACAGGAAGCATTATAAGCCAAGAATTTGAAAATTAAAGCATCTCACCTGGGCCTTACTCTCCTGGATGGTCATATCTGTACCTATTTGCAGCCCAGTCAACTTGACTCTTCCTGCCTTAAGGGTTTACAGGCAGTGATAGGTAATAATTTCAACATTATTTAGATGAAGACATACATCTGTGAAGAAAATCTGTAAGTCCTTTCCACATTTCTACTATACCCCCCCAAAAGCAAGTAAGTCAAGCTAAGTAACTTGTGATAGCAAAAACGATACCCACATTCTTTTATATGTGCATTTAAAAGTATTCCAGTGGACAATTTCTTTTGTTACAATATTAAAAAGAAATCAAAACAACCAACTAGCTTTCCCTCGGCACCGTTTGCTTCTCAAGAAGTTCTAAGGCTTTGGGGTTAAGAGGCTTCATAAAGAGTATTTTTATTTCATTAATTTGTTTTTATTAGTTCTTTGAGAGTTCCATAAAACTTGTTTTGATGATATTTACCACCCTCTCCTTACTAACTCCCTAGCTCTTCTCAGATCCACCCTTCCTTACCACCCAACTTTGTGGCCTTGGTTCTTAATCCCTCAAGATCAATCTGTGCTGCCGAAAGATTCTTGGATGTGTGGTCTTCCACCGTAGAACTGTAGAACGATCGACTTAACAGAGGCTACACTTTTATGGATTGTCAATTTATATTTTAATATTTTTAATCTTTTTCTTTGAAAATGTCATGCATTTCTACAATGTGTTTTTTATCACCCACCATCACTGCCCTCCAGGCTCCAGCTTTCCCTGGTACCTCCCTCCCTTCTTCATGTCTTCCTTTTTTTTCCCCTCAGTAAGATGCTCTATAATGAGTAGAATTTCAGTCATGTGATTTTCAAGCAATTTGCTAGTGGAATACATATCAGGTGACATGTCAAGCAGAAATTATAACACTGGAGAACAACTTTCTGTCACAACATGGCTGCCCTTGATAACAGAAAAAACGACACCCTGAACCAGGATGGATCTTTCTTCTTAAATTTTTACTTATTTCTGTTTTGTGTATGTGTGTGCCTGCTTGTCTGTACGTATACCACATGTATGCAGGTGCACGTGGAGGCCAGAAGGGGCCCTGGATCCCCTGGGACTGCAGTTACAGATGCTGGTGAGCTGCCTGATGTGGGTGAAGGGAATGGAAGAAGCGGGGTCCTCCCCAGGCAGCAAGGGCATTTAACCATTGAGCCGTCCCTCTGGCTCCAGCACTAGATCTGTCAAACAGCCTTGAATGCTGTGGTTCCTGCTTTAGATTCATCTTCGCTGCTTTACCAGACTTTCTGAACCACTGTCAGAACTTCCAATGGAGCTGCTGCATATTCTGCATGGTTTCTGTCCTTTGGTCTTAAGAAGACTTTTAGTGCAGGTGTTGCTGCCAGAAAATAAATTTTTAGTCTAGAAGTAAACACAATCAGCCACTGCATATACCGTGCATTCTAGCCTTATGTCATTCATAATGAGTGAAAGCACTATACCATACCACTGACTTAACAAACACACTTGTATTCAAATCCTGCACATTGAATTCCCTGTTCTTCTCTGATACTTTTGAGAGACTTGGGTAGGCACTAGAAAAAAACATGTAGCCGGGCACACCTTTAATCCCAGCACTCGGGAGGCAGAACCAGGTGGATCTCTGTGAGTTCAAGGCTAGCCTGGTTTACAGAGCGAGATCCAGGACAGGCACCAAAACTACACAGAGAAACCCTGTCTCAAAAAACCCAAAAAAAAGAAAAAAGAAAAAAACATGTAACTATCTTGTTACCAAACAAAGTGGATGTTCAGTCTCCTAGAATTTGCACTTCATTGGAGAGGAGTCACTGAGCTTAATTAACCAAGGGAGGGATATAATCAGGCTTGCTTTTTTTCTCTTTCTCTGAATTTCTCTGGCTATAGTGTGAAAAATAGGTTGGAAGGTATATAAGTCAAGATTCTTTAGAGTAACAGAACTTATAGAATGTGTATATATATATGCATATATATGATTTATTAGAATGACTTACAGGTTGTGGTCCAGCTAATTCAACAATGGCTACCTATGAATAGAAGGTCCAAGAATCACTGTGTGTCTCAGCTGGTCTTCAGTAATATTCCAGAATTCTGAGTAGTGGGTTCTAATGCCAGTGAAGGAAGAGAGTTGCTAATGAGGAAAGAGCAAACAGGCAAAGAGCAAAAGCTTCCTTCTTTCATATCCTTATGGAAAGCATGGCCCAGATTAGAGCTTGGTTTTCCCACCTCAAGATCCTGAGTAAAGATGTGTCTTTCTACCTCAAAGATCTAGATTAGAAGTGGATTTCTTCCCACTCCAAATTAAATGAAAATCCCTCCAGGTGTGCCCCTCCATTTTGGGGTTTTTAGTTATTCCAGATGTAGTCAAATTAACAACCAAGAGTAGCCATCACAGAAGGGGGTAAAACCAACAACAGGAAGCCAGTTGGAGGGTTGACACAGGGTCCTAGAAAAGGAGGTGATGGCCTGAGGGGAGATGGACACTGAAAGTTCTGTGGTCGGGACCCATTGCTTAGCTGTCACTGAGGAGTTAGGAGAGTGAGTGGTTGAAGATACCAGCAGGATTCTGGCTTGAGCAACTGAGGGGAAATGCTGCCGTTGACTACAAGAAGGAGGAGTAGGCTCCATGGGAGATAATGAGTTAGAATTGGTTTATTAAGGATGAAACCGTTTGTGAGCATCAGGAGGAAGGTCTGATGTTTGTGCACTGGAGACGAGCTAGGGATTCAGATGGAGTCTAGGGAAGAGCATGTGAGAGTCATGGGTCAAAGAAGAAACTCAAGGTTCAGAAATCAATGAGTTGCTCCAAGCTTAGTCTTCTCCCTGGAAGTACCCTAGTTCTTAGGAAAGACCACAGAAAACTTTATTAAGTTGAAGAGTAAAAAATGGTTCCTTCAAGCAAAGTGGAAGTACCTAAATGTTGCGAAATTTACAATGAAAAACAAACCTACAGCCAACTCTCTTTTTGGTTTTTTGTTTTTTGTTTTCGAGACAGGGTTTCTCTGTGTAGCTTTGCGCCTTTCCTGGGACTCACTTGGTAGTCCAGACTGGCCTCGAACTCACAGAGATCTGCCTGGCTCTGCCTCTCGAGTGCTGGGATTAAGGCGTGCACCACCACCGCCTGGCCAGCCAACTCTCATTTACAGTCATTGATGCCTATCATCAATATACTATTGCTGTTTTGAAAAAATTCATTGCTCCAATCCCTTATAGTAAACTGCCTAGCCTTGCTGTACTTAGAAGCCATATTATAGATTCCAAAATATATCCTGCAATTTTTAAATAAGCTATTAAACTCTTGGCTATATCTTCTCAGTTAAAATACCTATATCCAGTAAAATCCTATATCCAGTAGAGATCAGGCAGATACCTATATCAGTAAGATCAGGGACCTTGGTAGTCAGTATAACCTGAGCCATGGCTGGTTCTCTCAATGGCTGGAGGGAAGAAGCAGGGAGCCATAGACAACCCCATCCCTGGCTCATCCTGGGCTGTTGTGGGCAGGAAGAGGAGGTTGGCCTGTAGGGAGCCAGCAATGGAAAACAAGTAGTTATCCAGATTCCTTCATGCTGCTGGAGGGTGGCTCTAGAATCAGTGGGCTGGCCTACTGGTGACCCAGTAACCATCAAGAGTACATGATACATAGTTTCCAAGAAGGGAAAATTTCCAGAAAGCGCTCAGCAGCATCCAGAACCAAAGACTTTTTTGTGAGCTCCCCTGTTCACTTTTCACTACCCCAACATCAGCTGGCTCACACCATGACCTTGCTGGCACGAACCAGGACATGGACTTCATTGGGCTTTTCAACTCAATGCAAAGGAACACAGTCCTGAAAAGGTCCCTCACTTCCTCCTAGGAAGACCGATTTTGGTTATTTATGTCACCGCTTTGGATTGATGGTGCTTGGCTCTGGACTCACGGCCACAAATATATGGGTGGAGATGATGGCTATCGCAGCTGAGTTACAGGCTTTAGCTCTTCCTTCAAGACCTATTAAATGTTTTTATAAGTACTGGAAGTAATAATTTTATGAAGTGCCTGAAACGTAACCATATAAAATGCTTGGAGAATGCTCTCTTTTTCTTGTAAGTATGAGCATCTTAAGGATCAGGAAGACACAGTTTTGGAACTGAATTAAGATATCTCTCTCTCTTCTCTCTCTCTCTCTCTCTCTTCTCTCTCTCCCCTCTCTCTCTCTCTCTCTCCAGTGTATTTATAGTTGTGAGTTGATGAATCAGGAATTTTATTCAAAATACCATTTTCTTCCATCAACAGAGGCCATCATGGACTCCATAAACATTCATTGAGCACTGTGCCCATCACCAAGACAGAGATAAAAGGTCACAAGTAACACATATCTTCAAAAAGTCTAAAGTCATAGAGGTAAAGGATACCATTCCACAATATTGGTAGGAGCCTACATATCCCAAAGCCTGTCACCAGTGTTGAGGATACAACAACAAAGCCAAAAGTGAAATGTTCTGTCCTCTGGTTTAGGGACAGCAAACAAACAAACAAATAAATAAATAAATAAATTGTGGGAAATAGAAGTAGATGTCAGAGAAAAAACTAACTTCTGTGAACTAGCGTAAACAGTGACAAGCAGGTTAGAGTGGGATGTTGATCAGAGACTTGAAGACAAACCAAAGGAATTTGAATAGATTTAATGTGTAAAGTATCTGTAGGAGGCAAGGTTCGTTTAAGAAGAAGCAGAAGAATGGAGAGAAGAACCACAGCCATGTCTCTGAGGCTGTAGTGATCTCAATGGATCAACTAAGAGTCAGTAAAAGTCTAACTGTGTCAAGAAGAACAGCCTTTGCATTGGAAACTCATGGGTCATCTTGCACAGGCATTGACTGGGCATGGGGTATAGACTCTGAATCCAGGCAGGACCTGTGTGACTGCTTCTGACCACCTCTCTTTAGTCTCCACTACACTGCCTGACCCAGAGAAGTATTTGTTAAGCAAATAAAGTAATGGAAGAGAAACTTGTATAGAGAGTGCAGGGTCTTGATGAAGGATCTTTAGTGATGGGATGTTATTTAATGATCTTGGACCCAGTCTTATTAGCAACAAGAAGTCAGTGTGTGACCCATGTCATCTGGCATATGCTTCACTTTTCAAAGGAGAGAAGGAATGCTCTGGGCATTGTTGGCTAGGGAGACAGGACTTTGAAGAGCTCTGGCTTGGGCAACTTGAATATATTTGGGGGAAAATCCCTGGATCTGCAGAGCTCTGTTTGGATAACCAGAGAAAGCCACAAAGTGCTCTTCACCTAGCGTTTGCTGGTTTCTTGTCTTTCCTAATCAGGGAATGATGATGGATCCCCCTCTAGGGGACAGATAGTCATCCATCCCACACTAGGCAGACCCAAGAACTGGGTCCACTTGGAAAGGGGACCCAAGCTTTCCCTTCCACTCTTGCACACTCCCTTTCCACCGTGCTCTCACATGCCACCACCCTTTCTTGCCTTCTGCCAGCAAGGAAAGACCCAATGTTCTGACTCTCTCGAAGAAGGAACCACTTGTCTACACTCAAGCATACAATGAGAACCATGCAGTTTCCAGTTATAGTTAAACAGAAAAAGGAATAGGAGAGATCCTTCCAGAAAGGCCTCCATTCACATCTGCTGGCCCTGCTTATAAGCTGGGCACTGTCGTGGGACACAGGTTGGAGGAGATGCACTAGGCAAAGGCCCAGTTTGTCCTCACTAGCTTCCAGGCTTAACCATGTTCACTATCACCACAGACCACTGTAAGATGCTAATTAAAAACTGAAGTCTCTCCCAGGAAAATGTAAATTGTATATACAAAGACTGAACTGTGGTTCACAGGAATCTGTCCATGGGTCTTGATTGTGAGCCTAGGGTTCCTGTATGGGCTAACCCAGGCAGCATTCCTAGTGATTCCTGGCCACCACTCCATGTGGATACTCTAAAGATTTCTGGTAACTGAGAACTATCCAACTGTGACCTGGATGAACCCCAGGAGATGATCAGTCAGGTCACAATGACACAGTCAAAAGAGGAACCCAACACGGGTCATCTGGTAGACCCCAGGAGACTAAGAAATTTGAGTCTCCTCTTACAACTGTCATACCTACAGCATTTCTCTGGGGTTTTGACTGGATGAGGAAATTTTCTCCCTGGTATTAAGGTGCCAACTTGTTTGGCCTGAATGTTACTTGGCACTGGAGCTCCTTGGCATGGCAAATGGGCCAATTGTTTCTCTTCTCTATTCATTGGCTATGTACCAGGCCTACTACTGAGACCACTGGTTAGATAATAATCAACAATTAAGGTAATTTTCTCCCATGGTCACATAGCATCAGATTCTCCTTTAGAGTCAGCTTTTTATTAAATCCAGAGTCATTTAAACTCTAATTTTCAAAATATGATAATAAGAATGTTCTGAAAGCTTTCTGAACAGTACATTCTAACACTTTAAATAATGTAGGTATCATTATACCAGTTCACACTTCTTTATTATACGTGCCATACAAGAAGCTGCCTGCATTGCTACTAACAGTGCCCATGCCATCTTTGGATTGCTAAAAAGACACATGAAGATTGGGGAAAGTGAAATGGAATCTGGGTCTAGTCTTGACCCAATCACGGAAGAATCACGCATTTTGGAGAAATCACTGGACTATTCCGCTTAACTGTCTTGATCTCTGCAGGGCAGAGGGAGGCTGCTGTCTCTAGAGTCTTGGCAATCCTTGAAGCCTAGAAATTCTATGGCTGCAGTTTCCTGGGACTCATCACAACTTAGAGTCTCTTAAAGTTGTCACCGGGATCTCAAGCTTTTTGGATAGGTAATGTGAAGCATGCGTGCTGGGAGGATAGCAGCTTTCTTTCTTCCGTACTTAGTCCTCCTGATTCAGGAAGAAGCAGACTGAGCCAGAAAAACAAGCCCTCTGCATACTTCTGTTGAGTTAGAACTGAGGCACTGCATTTCTGCTCTCACTGAGTTTGGGGGTAAACGGAAGTGCTGTGGGAGCCAATGTGGGTAAGGGAATCAACACTGGTTGATCTTCTCCTGAGAGCACTGAGGGAAAATGGTTCTGTCGCCTCATAGCTGAAACATATCTCTAACAGCCCAGCCTTTTAGTGTCTCCTTACCAACGCACCAATGGAACCCTAGATCAAAACTGAGAAGTCAGATGTTCCTGATGGTTAGGACTTCAGAGGAAAAGCTGGGAGGCTATTTCACTAGTCAGTTTCTCTTGGAATCTAGAAGCTTCTGCAATGGAAGTGAGGATTCGGACTCTGTAAAGGTGAGAAGATTGTTGATGTTGGCATTTGGCCGTGAGCACCTGCTCTCCGCTGTCTTTAGCCAGCTGGTTTTAAGGTGGTCACAGTGTTTTTGGTTGGAAAAGAGTCCAAAAAACCAGCAGCAACCAATAGTGGATGGAAACTCATTTGTCCCAAGCCAAAGAGGCGGCTCAGCAGGCAAAGCACCCACTGTAAAACCCCGAACAAACAAGTTCAGTCCCCGGATCCCACCCTGTCGCCAGAGGCAGCAGTACACATCATAATCCTGGCAACTCCTACAGGGAGATGCGAGGCAGAGACAAACTGGTCAGAATCCAAAATCCACAGGCTAGCTGGCTTGGAATACACAGAACAGGGCAACATTAATAATAATAATAATAATAATAATAATAATAATAATAATAATAATAATAATAATTCTGCCTCAATGAAGCAGAAAGAATCTTCCATATAAAGTTCTTCCTCTGACTTTCACAAGCATGTTGTAGCGTGCTCTCTCTCTCTCTCTCTCTCTCTCTCCTCTCTCTCTCTCTCTCTCTTCGCTCTCTCTCTCTTTCTCTCTCACACACACGCACACAATGAATAAATGAATAAATAAATAAATAATACAATAATTTTTAAAGAGGAAGCTCCAAAGAATTGAAAAGCCCAAGAATTAAATTAGGGAGCTGGAGAGATGTCTTGGCATTTTAAGAGTACTGGCTGCTCTTCCAGAGGTCCTGAGTTCAATTCCCAGCACCCACATGGTGGCTCACAACCATCTCTAGTGGGATTTGATGCCCTCTTCCAGTATAAAGGTGTACATGCAGATAGAGTATTTGTATATATAAAGTAAATAAATAAATCTTTAAAAAAAAAAAAAAAGAATTAAATTAGGTGAATTCACGTGTAAAAGGTGACCTGACCTACAGGGCAACATGTTTCAGCAACTAAGCTGATTGCTGTTGGATTCCTGGAGGCAAAGTCTGGACAGAGGTCACTGGGGCATGAAAACACAGCAATGCTGGCCAAAGGAACAGGACTTTCTCACAGGAGGGTTTCAGAAGACGTACTCGTCCTACGAAGCATGACAAGAAACACTGGGGTATTTGACAACAAATGATAAAGAATGGGAGAGAAACTGGAGAGAAATGCCAACACAGAAAACAACAGAGGACTAGAAAGTGCACAAAAAATAAAGACAATAGGAAGAAAGGCAGGCTTGAGGAGAGAAGTAAGGTGCTATGGTGATTAGGACAAAGCTCCATGTCACAGGGTAGCCGCCACAAGCATAGAGAAAACAAGGACACTCAGCCATCCAGTCAGCTACAGCCATCATCAACCAGGTCAATCACTTCATAGGAATGAATGGCAGTTGGCCTTCAAGGTCATTGTACTGGATTCTAGAGCTGTGTGAGTGAGCAAAAACAAGGTCCTGGTGGAGTGGAGTCCATATCCTACTGTCTGAGTCAGAGAAAACCATCTTGTATTAGTTACTTGTCTGCTGCTGTGACAAAACCCCCAACAAGAGCAATTTAAAGAAGGAAGGGCTTATTATAGTTCATGGCTTAAGGGGATATGGTCTATCGTGGTGAGTAAGGCGTGGTGGTAGAATGTGAGGCAGCTAGCTACATTCCATCCCTAGCCAGGAAGCAGAGAAGAATGAACATTGGTGCTCAGCTTCCTTTGCATCCAGCCCAAGACCCCAACCCACAGAATGGTGCCACCCTGTAGCTAGAGTTTTCCTGCCTTGCCCACAGTTAGGACAAATCTCTGTCACCCGCCAGTCCCACAGCTGCTCAGACCCAACCAAGTAAACACAGAGACTTATATTACTTACAAACTGTATGACCATGGCAGGCTTCTTGCTAACTGTTCTTATAGCTTAAATTAATCCATTTCCATAAATCTATACCTTGCCACGTGGCTTGTGGCTTACCGGTGTCTTCACATGCAGCTTGTCACGGTGGTGGCTGGCAGTTTCCCTGCCTCAGCCTTCTGCTTCCCAGAACTCTCCTCTCTCCTTGTCCCACCTACTTCCTGCCTGGCCACTGGCCAATCAGTGTTTTATTTATTGACCAATCAGAGCAATTGGACATACAGACCATCCCACAGCACCACCCACATTCAAAGTGGGTCTTCCCACCTCAATTAACTTGATTTAGAAAATCTGTCACAGACATGACCAGCGATTTGCCTCCAGGGTGATTCTAGACCCTGTCAAGGTGACAATCAATATGAATCGTCAGTCACACAACCTTAGCATGACTGGTTCCAACCTGCTGCTCCTGATTAATGGAGGGCCAGGGACAGCGTTCTCCAACTGTGCTCGTACTATCAAAAGCATCACCAGGGACCTGGGAGAAAAGAATCCGAAAAGAAACTGAGTTTGGGGAGAGAAGTTTGGGGAGTTCAAAGAAGACTGGGTCTGTGCAAGGAAGGAGACCTCGGTGGGATGAGGAACATTGTTGACAACTGGGTCGTAGTAACTTTTCCAAGCCCACTCCAGGCACTCTTCCTAAGACAGGAAACTGAAGTGAGGAAAGAGAGCTGAGGAGTGGCTAACAGTCAAAGAAGAACTCATCCCCTTGCCATGCTTTCTCACCCACTGGGAAGTTGCTAGCAGAAGTACTATTCTGTATCCTCCCCTGAGCGCAGCCCATCAGCATCTGCTCAGAGAGGGTCACATGCATCCCCTCTAAAGCAAGAACAATGCTCTATGTACGAAAGGAGATCCAGCCACCAGCCTCGAGGGAAATCAGCAGATTGAGAGTGGGCAAGTAAGTACTAGGCTTAGACACATCCCAGTAGGGTCCCACACTTAATGGAATAAACCAAATAGTGCTGTTTATGGAAAGGTCTTTGGCCTGGAAGTATCTCCCATTCACCGTTTGAACAGCCAATGTCCAGAGATGTTCTTGGATTAAAAAGAAAATGTTTGTAAAGAATTGAGGCTGGAGATTGTCTTACGTCCAAATCTTAATATGTTGGTTTTTTTTTAACTAAATCCCTTTCTTGCCTTATATCTCAGCTACAGGAAAAAAACCAATGGGATGTTTTTGAGTGGTGGGTGTAGACACAAGAACTGCACCTCCTGCTGACAGTGTGGACACAGCATGGAGACCCCAGGAAGGGAGCACGGGAACTTAGCCATGGGTCATCTGGACCAAGGCTAAGGAAGCGGGGTCGGGGAGAATACAGAGGCTCAGAAACCGAGGAGTGAGAGAGAAGAGTGAGAATTATTAGTGCAAACCTGGACTCTAAGCAGAAATAGCATCCTGGAGGGAACCAGGGCTCTCAAATCACTTTAATAGCTTCACGTTCAGAGGGCATATGGCTGCGTGGTTGCTGCTGTTAGCTAAAAATTCTTCAAATAAGGAAAATTCTTGCCCCTGTCTAGCTGATTTGTTTGTAGCGAAGTCTCCAGATAAGGTGGGTTTTGCTATGCCCAGCTCATCTCTGCTTGCCATCAGTCATTAAGCCCAGGAAAAGGCAGAGGTTTGTAAAATGGGTTGCCTTAATCACATTACTGTCACCATGAGAGAGAAATATTGAACAATAGATACACATTGGAATGCAAAAATGAATTTTTCCCTAGAATTGACCGTATTTGCACAAAGCCAGGCGTCTTGTTAACATAGACCACTTTCTCTGCTCCCAGACAAAGTTTGAAAAGTTTGATTCTAATACAGCCTTCCCTGACTACTTATCTCATTGTTCATGTATACTGGTCTCTTTCCAAGAAACATGTTAGTCTAGGAGATTCGGAGAGTCCACGAAATTAAACTTCCTAATGTCAAGTCTTAGCCCTGCCAGAGACTACCTGAATGTCCTGGCTGAGTTACTCAGCCTCATTAAATGGCAGTTTCTTTCTTGGCAAAACAGGAATATTGATTGATATTAAGTATGTATGTGGGCACCTGTTTATAGGCATGTACCTATGTGTGCGTAGATGCATATGCATGTGCATATGCTTGCATGTGTACATGCATGAGTGTAAAGGTCAGAAGGGAACTTTGGGTCTTGTTTCTAAGGCACTATCCACTTTATGTGTGGAGCAGGGGGAAACAAGGTCTCTCACTGGCCTAGAACTCACTAAAGAGGCTAGGCTGGTTGACCAGAAAGCCTCAAGGATCCACCTGTCTCCACCTCCTCAGTGCTGGGATGAGCATGTGCCACCACAGCTGTATTTTTTAATGCGAGTTCTAGGCACCAAAGTCAGGTCCTCCTGCTTGCAAGGCAAATATCTTACTGACTGAGCCATCTCCTCAGCCCAGAAGTCATGTAACTCACAATATTACTAATAATAGTTCAATTCTATGCAAAAAGTTAAGTGCACTGCCTGACTCAAGACAGATAATTGGTGACTCTAAATTTTGTTTTAACAACTAGACAGACTGAAAACTTGGAACCTGAAGAATAAAACTTCCCCAGCTGTATGGTTTTCCAAGTAAACACCTGTCACCCTGTGTGTGTCTGTGATTTCTTTGAGACATGTTGAACTTGACAAAATTTGTGCTTTGGTGATAAATGTTTCCATCATCCGCTGCACCATTCTGTCTGTTTTGACTTCTATGGAATGTGAGTTTTGTCTCTGACTGAGCTCAGGAGACTGTTGGCTGGAGCAATCTGTAAGAGCATCCAGCATGAGGGCCTGACTCTGACGGGTCTGAAGCTCAGAGAGAAAGAGAAACCGAGAAAATCAAGACCATAGTCTTCCCAGCACGGATAGAGAAGGTGACCCATGAAATCCCCCTCTCAGCTGAGGGTC